>NC_137981.1:29394643-29414643 GCF_963924665.1 Micromys minutus
AGGGTAGGGCTTCTTTTTGAGCGAACTGCTTTCTTGTAATCACGACATTCAGAAGTTCTTAGGGAGGGAGAGAGGCAACATACAATTTTATAAGGAGCCTCACTATTTCAGAAGAAAATTGCCACCCAGGGTGGGAGGTACAGCAGCTTCCTGGGGATAGAAGCATTGAAGATTGCTCTCCTCCCTTGTTGCTAGCAATCTTTGGCCTCTTCCTCTGTGATTCTCTGGCAGGTGCCATGGAGGCATTAGGAACCCCCTGGTTCTGTGTTTTGGGGACCCTTTATTTGGACTCTGCAGGGGGTGTATTTTACAACAGTAGCTATGAGGTCACCCCGGGTGCAGCTGGATCCCCATACCTGTTAATTTCCTTCCTTTTGTGAGTTGTTCCATTTCAGACACCTTCTGTAGAAATGTCCCAGACTGACTTGGGAATGTTTCCACTATTGATTCTTTTTGAACAATGTATGAGAGTTCCATGCTTGTCAGAAAATAGGTGGATGAAAGAGTCTGCCAGGAGCATCCGGGCAGCCTGCAGTGTCAGGGCCAGGGTGGTCTGCTTCCTGTCATCCCCTCCCCTAGCCACAATAGCATGGGCTCTTCTATATAAATAAATTTCCCTTTTTTAAAAAGAAAGCTCTTAGTTCTCCATACGAAGATTATTGTAAATGCTGAAGGAGATTCTCAGAAACAGATGTGATCTTCCAACACACACACACACACACACACACACACACACACACACACACACACACACACACACAAACACACACACACAAACACACACACACACAAACACACTCACAGACACACACAGACACACACACAGACACAAACACACACACAGACACACACAGACACACACACACAAACACACACACAGACACACACACACACACACACACACACACACACATACACACAGACACACAGACACACACACACACTGTGTCTCCAGAGTTGACATTGCTTTCTCCAAGGCAAGGTTCCCAAGTGACCTCACCCCACACCTGCTTGTCCAGGGTATCAGACAGAGGAGCTGCTCCATTCAGGAGATCTTTTTTTTTTTTTTTATGGGTCCCTGTGTGGCTTGGAGCTTTCTCTCAGATCCTTCCATTTGCATTCATGGACATGCCAGGAGTGGTATTTGCAAACACTCTGTTTTGTCTCTGGGTATGTAGAGTTATCATTCTTTCCTCTGTCTGGAAGGATATGGGTGGCAGGCACATGTGTGGCCATTGGGAAGATGCTTTCTATGAGTCCTGGGTTGAGCACACTGCATGGTAGTTGCCAGTGACACTGCTTCGTAGGTGGCATAAGCTTTGTTTCCAACTTTGATCCTCACTGTCTTCCGAATCCCCATGTCTGCCTGTATGGTTGTCTCCTGTTGGGGTCCTGACCCATTTGGCTGTCATAAAAGCAGTGCATGATAATTTAAGATCATTTGGAAAATTAGGCAGTGTAGAAAGAAAGCAGCAACCAAACTATCTTAGTTGGGGTTTGCATTGCTGTGAACAGACACCATGACCAAGGCAAATCTTGTAAAGAACAACATTTCATTGGCACTGGCTCACAGGCTCAGAGGGTCAGTTCATTATTATCATGGCGGGAAGCATCGCATGTCCAGGCAGGCATGGTGCTGGAGGAGCTGAGAGTTCTAGCTCTTGTTTTGAAGGCAGCTAGGAAAAGACTGGCTCCCACCTGGTTAAAAGGAGGGTCTCATTGCCCACCCCACAGTGACATACTTCCTTCAGCAAGGCCACTTCTACTCTAATAGGCTGCATCTCCTAATAGTGCCACTTACCAGGACAAACATATTCAAACCACCATACAAATGAACCATCACCGTAGGCCTTATTTTAATTTGGTCGCAACCATTCGTTATGTACAACTTCAGATTTTGTCTCTTGAATGTCCTGTCATCTAAAGGCTCTGTGAGAGGCTTTTCCAGGGTCTTGTAATATGGATGGAGTTTATGGTACATTTAAAGTTTAATATCACAAGACTTACATTCTATATTACCAGAGTTTATTCAATATTTGTAGAGCGGCATAAGGAATGGATGATGCTCAGGAGGGTTCCATCCAGTGCCTGGAGTCCTGAGCTTGCTCTGGGTGTTGGTGTGGAAACATATAGAACAATAGGGTTATAGAAAATTAGGGCTGTTTAATTCCCCACAGCCTCAGTTTGGCTCAATGTTTGTTTTCTGTCTAATGCTCTTAGAACCAGTTTGGGTTTGGTATCACAAGTCTGCCCCTCCCCCATCTTACTCCAATCTATCTGTGTGACAAAACAGTTTTTGCATGGGCTCGCAAGATGGCCAATCATCCATCAAATGAAAGCATAAGGGCCTGAGCCTGGGTTCCAATAATCTATATAAGGCAGGGAGGGCAGAGCAGGGCTTGCTTGTAACTCCAGCACTTCTGAGACTTGAGGCAGAAGATTGAGAACTTCAAGAAGCCTGCAGACCATCTACCCTGATGTATATAGCAATAGGTAAAAAGAAGGACCCTGTATCCATTGAAGCTAAAGACAAAGACTGACACTGGAGGTGTCCTCTGACCTCTATACCTGCTCCATGGTATGCGTGCATGAGTGCGTGTACACACACACACATACACACACACACACACACACACACACCACACTCTTTGTTCTTTTCTCCAGAAAGAACATTAGCTTATACAGTATTGGAAGAGTAAATACTTCATGACAAAGAACACAGAATTAGGAATAGAAAAGAAATCACAATACATTATTTAATTTGAAAGCTTAAAGTGCCAGTTATATAACAAACATACCAGAAGCATTATAACATCCAGGCAATAAACACGAAATGATTATTGTTTTAATTATCTGCCTAACACACACTGTAATCTCTTTCCTTTCTGATTTTGGCGGAGTGTTTGTTGAATGACTCTTCCATGGACGGAGAGATTTTATACTATCTTTTTTTTTTTTTTTTTTTTCTACAAGAGACTGAATGAGTCATTTCTCCCTAGCAGCAGCTCCTTCAGGGCTTCACAGTGGGGGCTTTGAAAATTGTGGCACTAAGACTGTCCCGTGGACCCTGAAAATCAGGGTGGTTGGGATCCTGACATTAGAACTCGGTGAAGGCATTGACCAGAACCACAGCTTCAGGATGGATGCTGGAAGAGAGATCGACTTTGTTTTTCTCGTTCACAGCTCGTTACTAAGATCATCACAGGCATTTTCAGGTTCATTGTCAAATCTGGGGAAATTAAATTCATTAAATTTCTGTCACTCATGAACCATAAGACTTGAGGGCTCTTTTAAGTTTCCTGTCCAGTCACTAATCTTAAATTTTCTCTGAAGACAGTCTCTAGCCCATGTATAATCAGCATCTCCCCCTCATTTAGGCTTCTGTGAATCTCATACTATTTTTTCTCACTGAGACAAGTGTTTTGTGTCAAGGAAATAAGAAATTAAATGGTCTGAAGTAACGAGATGGGGTGAGGCCATTTGCCAGAGGAAGAGTGCAAGCCGAGGTTGATCTGGTGGGCTAAGTTGTGTGTGGATAGCTCTGTGTGGGGATTGCTGTGGAGGATGCCACTAGAAAAGAAGGTTTGCGTAAAGGGGACAAGTGCTGGGGCATGGGCTCACTTTCCTTAAGGTGTCAGCAAGCATGTCAACAATGGCTTCATGCAGCATGAAGGCTACACCCCTCACACACTCGTGTCAGTGTGTCAGTGTGTGATTCTCAGTTCTGCACGTATTTCTAACCGGCAACGACCCATATATGGCTTCCTGTACATTTGTAGCTCTCTCATGCTGAGTGCAGCTATGTAACCACCTCTCTGTCAGATCCTGACAAGGCTTGTGGCCACACGAAGGCAGCCTCCTGGGAGGAGGAAGGAGGCTGGGTGTGAATGGCATGTGAATGCCATCCGTCCTTATGATGAGGTTAAAGGTGTGTCCTGTCTTACTCTGCTGATCATTCCCAGTCATATACATGAGAACACATGCCATGTTCTCTCAGGTGGAGCTCAAATGAGCCAGGGGACAGGAATCTTGCCTCTCTTTAACCTCAGAGCTAATCTCCCTTTACTTGTGTGTGTGAACTATCAACTGAGTTCATGTACTGGCAACATTGAAGTTGAAGAGGGAACAAGTGAGACAAAGTTACAGCCCAAAGGCCTTAGAGTATCCTTCCAACATTTGCACCTTTGCTTCCATTTTACCTTAACAGAAACAACTGTTGCTTTTTGAGGTAGCAGCTTCACAACCTGCCCCAGAATCATGATGTACAAAACAGCTGTCCGGTAGGGCCATTTTGCTTCTACTGTGTACTTGACACACAATGTCTTTAGGGATTGTTGTAAAGGTCCAGCTGAAGCCAGCCTGCTGTGGGCACCAGTGCCTTCTCATTTCCTGGCTTAGGATAGTGGTGAGCATTCTGTGGGGAGTGACTATTATATCTTTATACCTTCCCACCTATGAGTGTAGAGAGCCTTCAGATCACAGTCTGGTTCTGACAGCTATCTGAAGCGCTCTGAAATCTGGAAGGGTCCTCTCAAGGTACGGTACCCTTCCTTCCTAAGAACTGTTAGGGTCAAGGTGATAAGTGAAGTACAGCTTGGATCTAGAAATGAGGTGTATGGGCCAGAGTCAGCTCAGTGTACTTCCTCAAGAATATTCAGTGAGGCTCAGCTAAGTACAAGGTTTGGGTCACACAGTGTTGATAGAGAGGTTCTGTTTACTATTTTCTAGTAGCAGCAACATCCCAAACTCTCTGGAAACAACCAACCATGTTGCCATGCTCGGGGATCTTGGGGTGAGGGATTTGGACATGGGTGGGTGGTTTCTGTACATCTGGAGAGATGGAGGCTGGAGATAACTGGTGGCTGGGAGTTGGAACTATCTGGAGGAAGACTGAGTTACAGATGTGAGAATCTTAGCTGTGCTATTAGCTGAAAGCCCGCAGGTGATGGATGGATCATGCTCTCTCTTGGTTTGAACATGTTTGTAATGGGACAGTTGAGTTTCAAGAACAAATACCCAAGGAGAGGTAGAGTCCTTGGCACTTGAGGACATGATTTTATACGTCATTACTTGGCACCATTATGGTTGGTCCTTCATATGGAAGAAGAGAGGTGGTAAGATTTTCAGAAGAATTCTCAGAAGTTGGGAAATACCACTGCAATTAGTTTGAGAAGTCCAGCCTTTCTCAAAGGGTTCCATGCTGTGCCCTCATTGACCTTATACTCTAGGAGAAAATACAGCCATGCCTTTAATTAATCAACAAGCATCCATTGGACATGTAATAGGCCATATTCTGTCTTAAAGATTTAGAGATACAGAGGGCAGATATTTTTTCCTGACTCAGAAGCTTCCCCATTGGTGGCAAAAATCTGAGAAATAATGACATATAATGTAGTGTTGGGTACTCATTAAGCTGTAATGGAAAATAAGTGGGATAAAGAAGTAGAGAATGCTATTTAAGATAGGGAGATTAGAGAAGGTCTCACTGGACACAGTCCAAGTAACAGTGAAAACAAGAGGGAGGTCCAGAGACAAATATTCCACGGAGAGATAGAAAGAGATAAAGAGATGGAGGCAGAGAAGAGAGACAGAGACAAAGTCAGAGAGAGAGAGAGAGAGAGAGAGAGAGAGAGAGAGAGAGATTGGGGAATGGCATGGTATAATCTCATAAGTACTATGGTGTCTTCTGTGTGATGGGCAAGCAGGGACTTGGTGGGTGAGGAAGTATCAGTGCACTATGTCTCTTGGATGCCAGATACAATGCCAGGGACTGCAATATCAGAAACGGTACATAGGTTCTGGGTTGGGAAGAACTCAGTGCTTATACATCAGATAGCAGGTTGTCCTACCCAGACAGGGAAGCCAGACTCAGCATCAGGTGGAATTTACTTTGGTAAAGGGAGGCTGGGGAGACAGGGACGGGATGCTCAAGGCAGAGTGGCTTCTACCTGCAGTGTATCTCCAGGGGGAAGTAGGTAGAATGGAGTCTTGTGGAGAAACCCTGCTCATTAAGGTCACAGTCTACCATTGTCTAGACAGCACTCTTGAATGCAAAATGGAGGATTCCCTTTACCAGCATGGCTTCTCCTTCTCTGACTTTGTCTGGGGAGCCCAGAACTCCCACACACTCTACCTATGGAATGTCACATAGCCTTGTTGAGATTACAAATTCAGCTTCCTTTTTCCTGATAGGAAACTGTCCACTAAGCACCTGGAGGTACTATAAGCTGTAGCCCAGGATATGTACCCACCCTAGAAGTCCCGACCCCCCAAACTATATAGCCCTTGAGTCACTCTGATTAAAGTTGAGCTCTCTGAAGTTGACCCCTGTAGTCATTGCCATTGTACTCCCAGGCCTTCTGAACCCTCTTGTTGGACTCTACTCCCTTGCCATTCTCCCGGGGAGAAGGGAAGACCATGGAGTCTTTCTATGTTGCTCAGGCTGCTCCTGAATCTCTGACTCAAGTGAAGATCCTGCCTTCGTCTCCCAAATAGCTAGTTATTTTATATCTACCGGGCAGAGGGAAGTCACCTGTCTCCAAGTCTTCATCCTCCCTCTGTGGGTAGACACAGTACTGTTCCCTCCTGAATGCGATGGATTCTCTCTGAGTGCTAACCTCAGGTATGCCACCTTCAGGCCTTTGGCCTCTGACACTCACTTCCTTTTCTGTGAGCATTTGGTGAAATACAAAATGCAAAGACTTAGACCAGGACTTGAGCATCTTTAGGGTTTAAGAGCACATAACATCTACTTTTCTTGATCTTTCCACTTGTCGTTGTGGAACAGAAAGGAACAATCAGAAGATCTAGGCTTCAGTCCCAACTTTTCTTCCTCAGCTGAATAAACTTGGGCAAGGTACTAAATGTTTCTGAATTCCTTTTCTTTTCTGTCAGGATGAATGAATAAGAGCAGTCTGTCTGTCTCTCTGTGTTTCCGTCTGTGCCTCTCTGTCTTTCTTAGTTGCTCTCTGTGTATGTGAGACAAATAACATATATATATATATATATATATATATATATATATATACATACACACATATGTATATATGTTATACATATATATGGAGATGTATGTTTCATGGGGTGTATGTGTTCTCATGTTAGTATGTGTATATGCATATGCTTATGCATGCCTGTGTAGCCAAGTGTCTGCATCTCTGGTTTGCCATCTTGTATTTGGAGACAGGGTCTTCCACTGAACCCGCAGTCCACCCACTAGCTAGGCTGAGCAGCAAGTTCTAGAGATCCAGCAGTTTCAACCCCTTATTCTCTATGCTAGGCTGGGAGAGAGGTACCACTGGTCTCTGTCAGATGGGGGATGGGGTTCTGAACTTAGGCTCCCATACCTGCATGGCAAGTACTTTATCAACCCAGGCATTTACCTAGTAGATTTGTCTTTTAAAACAGAGAATGTTATGCTCTCTGGGGAGGGAACATTTCCTATATGGATATGTCCACACCAAATGCTACCCCACCCCAGTTGTTATAGCTCAAAACAATACTCCCTCCCATTTTTTTTCTAATTATCCCAGAGAGTTGGTGATGGTCCTACCTCTGGCTGGGAAGTGCCGAACATCTCGTGGTGTCCTCTGCTTGTGATGTGGAGGTCTGTGTCAGTACCAGAGCAGGGATAGCTGAGTACAGATGGACAAGACGTGGATTCAGACACTGCACACGTGCTTCGGAGAGGGTGGCTTCTCTTCCGGCACAGCTCTTCTTGGCCCCAGATATTAAGGAAAGAAGACACTCAAATATGCAAAGAAACACGAGCTGGTTCTATATCCAGGGGCCCTCTTTGTCTTCTGGTCATATTCTTGGCAACTGATAGATAAAACCCTCTTGGGGTGGCAGAAAAGTGACCATGTGGTCGCTAAAAATACATTTGACCTTCAGTAGTGTGACTTAAGGTGTGTGACCCAGAGAAAGAGTCACAGAGGAGGGACCTTGAGCATTCTGTACCAAAAACAGAGGAGGGACCTTGAGCATTCTGTACCAAAAGGGAAGAATGGTAGCAGGCAAGCTCCTGAAATCCCGATTGCCTTGTATGCTGAAAACACAAGAGATGGATAGGACTCAGTTCAACTCTAAAAGTCCACTCTGCTTCTGTGTGGAAACAGCAACCTTTGCTTTCAGCCCTGTGTGGCATTCAGAGAGAAGACCCCAGGCTGGGGATTAGACTGTTGGACTTTTCTTCTGCAGACAATGTCGCAGTCCTGAGGACCTCTGCAGCTTGGATCCACCGTGCCCCTACTCCTGTGCTCTCCCAGGGTCAACAGCTGTGAATTATAATGCTGCTCGCGCCACACCACTAATTTTAAACACGCCTCATGCTGCAGGGTATTAGCTGCTCACCTTGGCATTCTGTGAACAGGCATAAAAATCATCCCACTGTCCAGGTCACTTAACTGATTACGTGGGATAAGAATGAGGAGTACCATTTGTTTCAGGATATGGGACTGTACCTTTAATTTTACCCATGAATGTCCTAATTAAATTATTCAAATTTCAAAGCTGGGAGAAGGTTCTCCCCACCTCTTTATTTTACTGCAAGCAAGCGTCTCCACTAAAATGATGTTAGTGATGTCACCATCTTGGTGGTACTTAATTTATAGAAATGACTTTTGGTTTGTATATGTGGTGTATGTGCATGCTTATGTGTATTGACTTGTGCATGAGTGTGTGTGTGTGTGTGTGTGTGTGTGTGTGTGTGTGTGTGTGTGTTATCAGGAGCATATGTGAATCCCTGATGATAACATTTGGTGTCTTATTTGATGTTTTTCCTCTTTATTTGTTGAGCCACTGTCTTTTGCAGACTCCAGAGTTCAGATTACAGCTGTTCTAGCTAGCTAGCTTGCTCGAGCGATTCTATTTCTGACTCTCAAGTGCTAGGATTAAAGGTTGCTGCCCAAGCAAGCACTACTATCTGTGGAACTGTAGAACAGTGTAACAACCTGGTTCAAACCTAGGAGGCCATGTCTTCAAGCTGGCTGGCTCCAGAGTGTGCTGGTAAAATCAGAGGTGACCTCATTCAGAGCAGGGGGAACTTGATGTAGTGTGGAGCCAACTTTTTGATGGCCTAGAGGTCACCTTGTTTAGCTCCTTTGTTCCCTTGGGGTTGGAGGAATGAACAGAACTGCCTTGTGTTGGTGAGTTCCTTATCCCTGGAGAGAAAATCCTTTGCCTGTGATTGCTATAGGAGAACTCATCTCAGGGCGATCTCTCTACAGAGGTTCTTAAAGAGCCCCTTAACTAGGGAACACCCATGCAAGGCTTGCCTGGCTATGGAAGGCCTGGGCTGGGCTCACAGAGTACTCTTTGGTTTTTATCTTCCTCTTTCCATAAATGGTAGGCCTTTCTATTTTCCTAGGTTCCTGTTCTTTATATAGTTTTCTCATTTTTGATCTATGTTTCTTCCTGTTCTGCTTCTCTATTTTCCTTCCCTTTCTTATGTTTTGCTTGCTAGTGAGTCCTCCAGTTGAACAAATTTACAACTGCTACACTATACTCATATGTTGGTCCTTGCCTTTCATCTTACTTGAGGCAGGATCTCTTTGCTGTTTTTCTGCTGCATGCCCCATCATAGGTGATGCTGGTTTCAGGCTATTAGCCCCAGGGGTCATTTGTCTTTTAGACACAAACCCGGAAGAAAAAAAAAAACCAACAGAAAGCATCTCACTGACTCTCTGACTCTCAACAGAGGAATGGAGGCTAAGAAAGAGTTAGTGTCTGCTTCAGAGCCTGTAAATAAAAACCTGTGAGAACTGGGGTATTTTTCAGGACCACAAGCCCCAAGTGAAAGAATTTGGTTGTTTTGGATGTAGATAGAGTTCACTATTGTCCTTTAAAACAATATTTTCTCTCAAAGTTCATGGAGCTGACTCAGAGTTTATACACTGGGCCATGGGCTCTTGTATTTGGTCCTGTTTTATGTATTTATTTTCCAGTTTATTATTGCAGTTTTACTCTGTAACCAGACTTGTGCCCCAGTGGATCTTAGAGTTTAATGGGAAAAAATAGAAAACAAATAACTTGAGAGAGAGAGAGAGAGAGAGAGAGAGAGAGAGAGAGAGAGAGAGAGAGAGGTCCAACACAGTTAGCAAATCATGGCTCCTGTATATGCATGAGAAACTGAATTTGAAAGTCACTCACAAGGAAGCCAACATGGCAGCACTGTGATCTCAGAGCTTGAGGGGTGAAGACAAGCGGACCCCCAAGACATGCTACACAGTCAGTCTGGTCAATTGATGAGCTGAGCTCAAGGTTCAGTAAGCCCCTCCCTCAAAGGGTTAAGGCGGGAAGGGATTGAGGATGACACATGATGCTGACACACAGGTGTGCACACGTGTGCACACCTGTGCTGGTCTGCCTGTCCATGGTAACAAAGGCCATAAAATAAATGGGGATGGAAGATAGAGAATCCTGTGGGAGTGATGGTGGGTTAAGATCTGTCTGAGAAGAAGACTTTTCTATCAAGGTCTGAATGAGGAGAATGGCTGTCAATCCAGTGTCAAGCATGCAGATGACTCTGCTAAAGACCCAGTTGTGGGGGAATGAGGAACATTTCCCCAGATCCATCAGCCTTCAGGTAAGAGATTTCTATTTCTGCTCAAATGGGTAGAACGCTGCCCATTTCTACTGAAAAAAACAGGCCTTTGCATCAAATTCAAACAGTTAAAGAGTAAAATATATTTGGACAAGTCTTCATGGGCATGTTTTGAGCCCCTTGAGGTGTCTTCACCTCAAACCCCTTCTCTGATGAAGAATCACTGTGAGAAGGCCTGGAGAGCTCTCTCCTTTTCCCTGCTTGTTCCTCTCCCCCCCCCATCCCTCTGTCCCTCTGTCCCCCTGTCCCTCTGTCCATCTGTCCCTCTGTACTTCTGTCCATCTGTCCTTCTTCCCTTCCCTCTTCCCTTTCTTCCTCCCTCCTATTTCAGTAATATCAGTCAAGGTTGAGTCAGTAAGCTAAACTTTTTCCATTTAGAATCAATTTTATTCAGTAGAAGCTTTTTCCATGAAGTCTAGCAAATATATGTATTTAAAATGTCTCCTCTGTGGAAGAAGCCAAATTTTCATGAAACCTGAACCCAAGCAGGAAGATGAGCACATTTTTTTTTTTTTTTATTTACTGTGTCAGTAGAGTCCAGGATTTCTCTAGTTGCTGTTAGGTGCATCGAACAGCATTTAACACAAAAGAAATGTAGATAGAGTCACTTTTATGAACACATTAGCATGCGTAACTGGAGCTGTTCTATATTGATGGGCAGAAGCCACCCTGTGAGTTGGCATTCTGACCGGGGGAGTGGAGTTCCTGCAGATCTCATAAACCCATAACACTGAGATTTCCCACTTAGGACTTTTATGGAGTTATTTTGTGAGTCTTTGTACCATTACCTTTAATAGATGTTTAACATCTATTTTTGTGGCATATGTGTGTGTGTTTGTGTGTGTGTTTATCCCCTCTTCTCTCTGTTTTTCTTTCTCTTCAGTCTGTTTGTCTACTTCACTTCCAACCTTTACTGCTGACTTTGGGTGTCTTTCCTCCCTCACTGGAAGCTCTTGTACTTGGTCCATATTCCCACATTTCCTGACCGCTGGCTGTCTCCTGTAGGTGGCCAGCTGATGACCAACTTCCAACATGTTTGGAGAAATCTGGCCTATCTGGCATTCTCTTTGCCAAGCTCACTTGTTCAGGCCATAGTCATTCTTCCCAGTGTCTCCTGCGGGTACCTATAGCCTCCGCTCTGAGAACAACAAGGCCCTTGACTCTGCTCTGCCAGCGCAATGCCAAAGCAAAAGGGTTCATTTGATTTGGCTGGACATGTGTTATTCATTCTGGACCCAAGTGCTCACTCTCCGTTGAGACTCTGACTTACAGGCTTTGGCCAACTCTGGTCGCTAGGCAGAATATTTCTGTAAGCTGCTTGGATATGACAATAGTGGCAACCATTCCACTCTGAGCCTGAAAATCTCCTTTTATATCCATTGCACATTGAAGAGTGGGCTCTCGTTCTCAGTGTTTCATGTATGGGGTGCTGGGGGAACTGAACTGAATGAGACTTTGGGAACCTAGAGGGCCCAGAGTCTGGTACTGACTTGCTCCTGGGAGAAAGGCAACAAAGGTTTCCTCTGAGTTCTCATAAAAATAATGTTTAAATAGACTCAGAAAGAAGCTCGAGGACAGTTGTATTAAAGTTGGGGAGAAAAAAAAAACCCAGAAAACTGAGAAGGCCCAGTGTGAGGGAAGGAATATTGCCTTGTAGATCTGAGTTCAGAGGATATATGCCCCATTCTGGGTTCTTGTTTCTCAGGGATAGGGTTGCACCAGGGATGAATGGTTAGAATTAAAAATAGAGCTTGCTAAGGAAGGAAAGATGCCCCCCAAATGAGAACGGGCTTGGGACAGAGCCCTCAGAGAACTATCCCATGTGGCCCAGGAACCTTATAGGACATTTATAAAATGTGATTTACTCGTTTGCATATGGCAGGCTAAGACTCTCCTCCACATCTGCTCATCATAAACGACCCTGGTCTTCCTCAGTTTCACTTCCATGTTCATTTATGTTTCGGTTCTGTCCCTATTCTTCTGCCTCAGGAGTGTGGGGAAGTTGGCTGCCCCATATATTTAAATATTTTGTAGTTCAAGAAAGGTATGGGAATTAGGTTGAAAGTTGAAATTGTTGCTCTTTGATCATTTCAATCTAGATAAAAGTTGTTTTCATGTACTTGGACCTAGTAATGATGAGCAAATAGGAAGAGAAGTGGGCATTGTCTAAAAAACACTCTTCCATCTTCGTTGGCCACATTAATTCATTTACTAAAGACTTGTTGAGCATTCTGTGCTCACAGTTTTGGTAAGTGTTGAGTTTACAAAGAGAAATCAAGAGTGATTACCACTCCTTCACCAGGAGGAACAACTTTCTACTAACTCTAGTGCCAGTGTCAGGGGCTCTGAGGCTTCCTCCCATGGTGCTGAGGGCAGGATAGGAGAGCAGCTGTCCCAGACTTCCCAGTACTGCTTTAGTATTAACACTGAAAAGTCCGGGGTAAAACAGGCCAGTTCACCCTTGGGTACCTGGGCAAGAAACATTGTAAAAGTACTTCAGAGCTATAGATGAAGCCCACTCCTCCACCTGGAAAGAGGCAGGTGACCATTCGAAAGACAAAAGCCTTGGAACATCTCAGCAGAACAGAGAAAGCTGTTCAATTTGTTTAACCAGAATTTCTAACTTTTCTTTGACTTTGAAAATCTTTTTGTAAAAACATCTTCGGGTCCTCTCTTCTTTGCCCTTTTGGCAAAAAATTGCACCCTTCTCTATCTTAAGTGCACATTACCACCTTGTGTGCTTAGTCAGATCGATAATTCAGGCAACAATCAGCATTAAAATAGCCCATTGCAAGTAAGTTTAATAATAATGCAATTTGGGGATTAAAAGGTTTTCAGAAGGGCTGCTAATGGGCTGCAGAGGGTCGTGGAGTTACTGTGAGCCTACTTCTTCTGGCTGTCACACAAGCAAGCTGGATGCTTACCTCTTTCTGAAAGTACAGATCTTTCTGGCCGAAGTCTGAACCAAGTTGTTATGGAAACAGACATGGTCTTCCCCATCTTAGAACAGCACCTCACTAATATGAACCAAGTTGTTATGGAAACAGACATGGTCTTCGCCATCTTAGAACAGCACCTCACTAATAATTACAGAGCATGGCCCAGCAAACTTGAGTGGAAATGGCTTCGTAGAATCTCTCTGAAGCTCCTGTAGTCCGGGAAAACTAAACTGCTGGTGTTTGACCTTTGCCATTTTCCACCCAGAAAATGTTCCTTTGTAGACATCCAGAAAGTGCAAACTTTGTACTCCCATTAGGATTATGATTATTTAGAAAGTTCACCTTTAAATGTTATGACAGTTAATTAATTTAATTTTTTTTCGTGGTTCACAACCATAACATGATGAGCTTAAAATCTCTTTTGAAGAAAGACTTCAAGTTTTTTCTTGGAAGTAAAGGTGGGTGGTCACAGTAGTGATTGGTTGGTTCCTGTCCAGTTGCTGTTAAGGTTTTCTCCAGTACCACTCACCTCATTGCCTGAGTTCCTGTACTACTTCTCTCTTAGACCTGGCCACAGAGGTCAGGCAAATTCACCCCATCGTCACCTCTACATCTGTGTCACGGACACCAAAGCTCTTCCAGAATACAAGTAAGCTCAGCAGCTTGGTTTCCCTCAGCTGCCCCTAGAGCAGACTGTTAAATTCTCATAGCTATTTTTTTCATTGCTTTGAGGATGCTTTGAGTATGGAAGGGCCTAATCATGGAAGAGCTCAGGCTGAACATCCGAGAATAGGCCTTTATATGTCTTATGTCACCTCAAGTGTGGTCCATTTGTCCTGACTTTATGTGTCCAGCCCACTGTGAACTTTTCTGCTCCCCTGTTGTGAATGGTTTGCTTAGTTTCTAAGTTTCTTTTTATGTGTTTAAGGGAGATCATTTCCTGGGCCCACAGCCATGCCTGCCCGACGAAAGCACACAATTCTGCTCAGATCCTTGAAGCTTTTCTCTAGGTGTCATGGCAATTCCTTGCTATTATCTTATTTCCCGATTTCTTTGGTAGGGATAATGATGGCAGCCAATTTTGTGCACGGCATATGTTTATATTCACATATATTACATGTTCCTGCTGTAGCATGTGTGCTCCTGGTTGGTTTCTGTGGGTCAGCCTTAAAAATCTGCTTCCCCAGTGGGCTGGACCTGTCTGTTGTGGCTTCTATCTTATGTGGTTTGCAAAGTTGTCATCACTGTCTCACTGTTACCAAACATGAGGACATTTCCTTTTGACATGATTGTTTTTACTTCCCAAACTTCTTTACATCCTTCTATTACAATGTGATTTAAGGGTTTCCCTTGCTCAAGGCTTTTTATTTTTTAAACAACCCAGATTTTCTATGTTTTCTAAATCTGAAAATTTGTGTTTTGTTTCTCATGTATCATTTTCTGATTTTTGTTAAAAAGAACTTGCTTCTTATTTTTTTAAATATTTGTTTTATTTTATAATTTCTCTCTGTGTGTTTGTGTGTGTTCACATGCTTGTGGCTACCCATAGAAACCAGAAGAGAGTGTTAGATTTTCTGCCCTGAAGTTATCCATGCTTATGAAGTACTGGATATGGGTATTTGGAACTGACTTTGAGTCCTCTGCCAATATACCAAGTGCTTCTAGTAAAGGCTCATCTTTCTCTAGTTGTGAGAACTTGCTTTGCTCCAATATAATTTTAATCTTCATCCAAAGAGCATTTGCCTATGCTTTTATGGACAACATGAGGCTTTCTCCCAGTAAACCTCTACTTAGCATGCTCCTGAAATGCCTTGCTGTCCCATTGGTTGGGGTAGAGTTCTCTAGAGGCATTTTTGGTGACTATTTCAGGAAACCAGGTAGAGCCAAGTAGAGAACCTGGCTGGGTGACTTAGGGCCATAGCATCTTCTGTGTCACTCAGGATGCTGGTTCTTATGTGGAATGAGTTGTATGTGATGTGCTGAGTACAGGCCTCCCGAGGAATAAGTGTCCCATGCATGGCAGCTTTTACCACGCTACTGGGAAGGGGGTGGGCAAACCCTTTGCATCGGTTCCACAGTGTGAGTCTCTTTCTAAACGCTCTGCCTCTTCCTTTTCCTTAGCAGAAATACCATCTATCTGAATGCGGCAGCTCTCATGAGCCCAGTCTATTTTTGAGCTGAAGTGCTGTGATTTGTTACCATTTCAGCCTGCAAATCCAGGTTCTTTATCCATTGTTCTCTATTTTGGGTCTTGGACCAACATTATGTCACAGGAAGGATCTGGCAGGTCACCTGTGGTTTGCTAAGTTATACCTGAGCTCACAGAAGCAGCAGGAATGAGCAGGTTGCTGCCCTCAGGGGTTGGTGCCAATCAATCCTGCTCAGGGCTCAGGATGTCTAGTGCTTTTGCTATGGAGTACTTGGCTCTAGATAAGTTTTGGCTTTAAAGAATTATTCTATACCTCCTCTTAACTCTCATATTACAAAGTTTCATACACACACATACACACACACACACATATAGTGTGTGTGCATGTGTGCATGTGTGCATGTGTACATGCATGTGTTTTGGAATGTGCAAATGTATAAATGAACATGTGTGTGTATGGAGGTCAAAAGACAACCTTAGGTGACAATTCTCAGCTACCTTCTACCCTTTACTAGAGACAGTGTGTCTTAATGTCTTGGCTGGGCTAGCTGGCCAGAAAGATCCAGAGATCCACGTCTCTGACACGCCACCATACCTGTATTTTTAGTATGAGTTCCATGGATCCAAATTCAGGTTCAAGCATGGTGCCGGGCAATCCGTTTGTTTTATGTGGTCAAAAACATCATATGTGGTAGTAGTTCTGTCTGTAATCAAAGCTAAATCCTACAGAGCATGCTTGTGTTGGATATGGGATATTCTATTTGAGTTTTTTAAGATTGCTCCTGAGACAATATTGTCTTAATTTCTCTGGTTTGCTGTATGGTCTCCTTTTTCTTTGTCTCTACAATTCCCCTTTAACCTCAAAAGAATTCAAAGTATACTATATGAGTAGTGTATATTCTCGAATTCCAGCTCTCTGAAAAACTGATGGAAAAGTAGGTTGTAGAGTCTTCCTTCTTCTTTCCCTCCCTCCCTCCCTCCGTCCCTCCCTCCTTCCCTCCTTCCTTTCAAAGGATTACCTCACTTAAAAATATTACCTTATTCCACTGATCTGTCATGTGTTTCCATGGAAATAGAATTAGAAGATGTTTCTGATGATCATTTTCAAGGCTGGTTCCTGACTCCCACTCCAGTTACCATAGAGATGGAACCAAACAGAAGAAGAGAAGGTAAAAGAGAGGCCATGCAGTAGGGAACAGGGAATCTGCCCCCTGGGCTAAGTCAGGTCCCAGCTCTGGGCTTGAGTCTTGGTGGCACTGGAGATGAGTTTCTCCTGCTTCCCATGCACCTGTGTCTTCCCAAATCAGCTTCAGCTGCAGCCTCAGTACCCCTGCATCCCTACCCTGGCTGCTTTTTAGAACTGTCACTGAAACTACGGAGACAATCAAGTATTGATTACTTGGCAATTGTGGTATCTGTGCCTCATGGGGTGGGCAGAGGGGAAGGCAGCTTTTGTCTGCCAGCAGTTCAGCCTTCCTGAAGCTTTTCTGCTAGCATAGACCTTCATATCCTCTGTGTGCTTCAGTAAGGACACATACACACAAAGAGGCCAGGCTGAGTGGCACGGTCAATGGCCGAGCTTCGCTTGGTCATCTCTCCTGGCTTGTCTGTGTTGTTTGCCTAGAAACCACATGTTTGCCCTTGTGCTTTTACTAACCCTCCCCCACCCCCACCCCGGTCAGCCTGCATCTTTAACAGAGCAGTTGGTCAGAAGTCCACTAATTGATACCATTAACAGAAATAATCTATCAAATTAAAAAAAAATGTTTTGAAGAAAGTGCTCGGAAATGAATGATGGTGAATTGGGGAATCTGAGTGTGATTTCCTTCTTTTGGATCCAGATCTTTTGGTCCCATTCTTTGAAAAAGCAGAATCTTGTATCCTCCCAGATAAGGCTCTGTCAACCGGGTGTTTCCAGATTCTCTACATGGCCTCTGTGGGAGATGCTTGAGGTGATGGTTCTTAAGATTCATTTGAATACCCATCATGTTTTGTAAGATTTCATCCATTTACTAATTGGCTGAGGGGACTAAGCGTCTCCAGAAACCATTCTGTTGGCCTTTAGGTAGCTATACTTAAAGCTCCACCTTGAGAGGCCATCAGTAGTTGACCCTTTGAAGATCGTTCGACCCTCTTCAGAAGTTGGGCAACTTTTATGTTTTGTAAAAATAAACTAGAGTTGTGAACCAGCCACACAGCTACCTGTGAAGCAGGGTCAATCGGTTTCACTGAAAGTAGAGATGTAGCTGCTTTCCTGGTGAACTACTGACCTGAAGAAAGTTCTGGAATGCTGACTTTCCAGACGTCTTGCCCTCAGTCTATGATCTGAAGGACTCCCTTCTCTGTAATCCTGCCATGATTCTTGGGCACTCACCCCCTATGCTTCTCCTCTGACCCAGGTAGACTCTCAAATCTTCAAGGTGCCTGACTGTGACATCCTGTGGTAGCTATTTATATCTTCCTAACCTGCTAGTCTGGAGATGGGAAACCCACATTAGAGGGGTTTTGCTGGGACCCCCTATCCTGTACTTTCCTGTGCTTTCTACCCACATTCATATGTTAAAGACTGATACCTGATACTGGGTGTGATGATATTCTGAGGTGTGGGGCCTTGTGAGATAAAGAGGTCCCAGAGAATAGACGGTCAGGATCAGTACCTTTATAAGGAATGAGATCTTGAAGACATAATAAGAGCATCTGCATTCCAGGACGAAAGCCCTCACAAAGGACAGAGTCACTTCACACTGTGACCATAGATGTCCAGCCTCCATAGAGAGAACTGATTGCCTGACATCTAGGCCATCAGCCTATGGTCTTTTTCCCATTAATTAATTGATCTATTAATTTTACATCCCTATTTCTAGTTCTCCTCTCATTTCCCCCCTTCCAGAGCCGTTCCCTCCTCCTCCAAGAGGGCAGGAGTGTCTCCTGCATATCCACCTATGCTGGCACATCAAGTCTCTGCAGGGTTATGCACATCCTCTCCCACTTAGGCCAAATAAGATAAACAAGTTGAGGGATGGGTTCCATAGACAGGCCACAGCTTTAGGGACAGCCCTCACTTCAGTTGTTGGGGGACCCACATGTAGACTGAGCTGCACATCTGTTATGTGTGTGCTGGGACCTTGGTCCAGCCTGTATATGTTCTTTGGTTGGTGGCTCAGTCTCTGAGAGCCCCCAAGGGTCCTGGTTAGTTGACCCTGTTGGTCTTCCTGTCAGCCTGTGGTATTTCGTTACGGCATCAGGAGCTGACCCATCTGCTGGTGTCCTTCAGCAAAGTCTCTGAACCTCTTCACAGAGCCCACCTGTGTCTGTGTCTCAGGAACCCGTACTAATCTTTATACCAACCCATTGCTCTTAGTCTTAATCATCCTCATCATCTTCTACTTTTTCTTCTTCTCTTTTTACCTTATGTCTTTTTTTCCTGAGAGAGAGCAGGGTGGGTGGGATATGCATATCAGGACCAGAGGGAAATGTCAGGTATCTTTCCTTAATTATATCCCACTTTTTTAATATAAGGTCTCTCACTGAGCCCAGGGCTCTGTGATAAGACTAGTCTGGCTGGCCAAGGAGCTTCCGGGATCCTCCTGTCTCTGCCTCCCGAGCACTCAGATTACAGGTGTGCCTAAGGGATCTGAGTTCAGGTCTTCATGTTTATGGAGCAAACACTACACTTTACCTGCTGAGTTATGAGTGATAGATGTCTCTTTACCAAGGCCATGAGCATGTCTATATTTTACAAACAGGAAACCAAAAGAGAAATGAACACACTGTCCCAAGTCCCAGCAGCCTTTGCGAAGTTCACTGAGGCCAAAGCTATGGAGCTAGACGGAGCTCAGGTCTCTCTTCTACCAGTTGCCAGGATCATTGGCGGTTAGCTAGCTGTGCAGTTGCTTTTGGAAGCTAGGTGCCTCCCTTTTTGGAGTCTCTCAAGACTAGGCCTACTTTCCACTCAGCTGTTCTGGCTGCTGCCTGGCTATCACAGAGGTCGGTGGCCCTATAGCAGGATACTTTATGCTCACCCATCCTGCCAGGAAGGCAGGGAAAGCAAGGATTGAGCTTCTCATTTAACACCCGGAAGTACTCTGTAAATGCCAGTGAAAGGGCATTCCATAGATTTAGCTTTTATTAAGCATCTTTGAGCTTCTTAAGCGTGTAAGGAACAACAAAGCTTCCCAGGCTCAGACCCCAACCAGATGCAGCAGGAGCCTTCTGGGCCGTGCCTCTCCCATTTTCTGTTCCCAGTGCAGACAGCAGAACAGCTGACAAGTACAGTATCCACCCTTCACTTGCTCCAAAACCAGGCATT
>NC_137981.1:29419643-29444522 GCF_963924665.1 Micromys minutus
CTTTATTTACAGAGACTTTAGAATAGGTTTGTCTTGTGACTTAGAATTTGGGAATCCCCTGTTGGATCCCTGGTCTTCTGTGTACCCTGAAACATATTCTATGTGGTTCCTTTTTTCTATAATACCCTTCCACACACTTAGTAACTCCTGTTCAGCCACTGGTTCAAACATTCCTTTCCCCAAGGATATATTGAGTTCCTAGGACCCCTTCGAATCCTGCTGGCCCCTCTCAGGCTCTTTGTAGCATCCTCTGTAATAATGCAAACCGACCAACTGTCCGTCATTCATTTCCTTTCGGGGCTCTGCCTGTCTGAGAACTACATCTTCAGTCTGAGGACCAGGAGGTATGTGGCACAGAACAGGGGCTCGTTGGGAGCTTGTTGAATGAATGTGTTCTCATGATGACTTGCTACTGTGGCATCTCATTTTGTATGCGTGAACTCTCAGCATTAACAGTAAGTACAGCAGGAGGACATGCTCTCTGCACATTGTAATTCCAGGTGTCCCAAAGGACGAAGGTAATTTGGATGAATCTGGTCGTGACTTTCTCACTTCCCTGAGACGTATGCTTCTCTGGTGAAGAAAGGAAGGAATTTAGGGGTCCTGTTATAAATTATTTATGTGAAACAGAAAAGCTGAGTGGGAATAATAATTTAGGGGGCAAGGGGGAGGTATTTGAAAGATCTGAAGGCATAGTTTTTCCTTCTTTCTATGTGTATTAGAGGATGAATAGTATAGGTCTTTTCCTCTTTTAAGTCAGTCTCTTAAAATATTACCCTAGTAATTTCTCTTCATACTACATGACTGCTGTAATTACATCTCCAGTTTTAAGACAATAGAACTGCATTTTTAATGTGTTCTTTCCTGTATCTGGATTTATGATCTCTCTCCTTCCCTATGCCTTCTAAGGGAAGAAAGTTAACTAAGTTAATATTAAAATAAAGTAGGAGAACTCAAAGGGAATGAACCTTTAAAATTGAAGATCCAACCCAAATGCTCACTTGCAGCTTTCCTCATCTCGCAGCCCAGTGGGGCTTGCTCTACCTACCTCCTTGGTGAGCAGTCCTGACCACCAAGTATGACTATGACTCTGCCCTGAGACAAGTGAGTAAGGAAAGGAAGATAGAGGCTGCTCAGTGTTCTGTAAGGCCTGCCCTGCCCTGTTCAGGCAAAGATTCTATGGTATCCCTTTCTACACCCCTCTAGCAGTCTTATAACTTGTCAGCAATTGAATGCCCTTCCCCCACTATCTCCAGGATCACTTCAGGGTGTTGACTCTCAGAGGCTGGGTTGGGGAGTATATTTTTCACCTCTGCACCATTGGGTGAGGTGACCTTGGGCAAGTAACCATCTTAACCTTCCACTTCCGATGACAATTCCTGAAGTGATCTGTTTGTTCTCTTGATCATGTTAGACGTTGAGGAAAAACGCTCACTCAGCTGACTGCTGGATGCTACCAAGAGTGCCTCTTGTGTTGCCTTTGTAAGAACTGGATGGAAAGGAATGGCAGATCTTAAAGGTTTGATAGAACTGACTGAACACTATATTTCTGTTCTTAATTTTGTGAAAGTGCAGACCTTTTCCTTAAGGAGCTCACATCAGGATCAAGGACACAGGTATACACACTCCCTCCACTTCAGAGCTAGAGTGGGAGAAGGCATGACTTCTCTGCCTACAACAAAGAAAAGACACCCCAGGGCTTCCTAGGTGAGGACATGTTTAAGGATGACCTGGTATGCACTGTACACAGATGCAGGGCTCCAGGCATTCCAAAAGGACAGAGTCAAACTCCCAAATAACTTTCAAATGTGCAGACACTGCATTAGGCATGTGCTCCCTCAACCTATCATACAGCAAACTTGAAGGGGCATCTATATATTTGGGGCATGGGTCGCTTGAAAACAGACATCTTTGTTGTAGATTGTTAAGTACAAGTCATGGTGGTGATAGTTCCTTCCTATACTTTGATCAGACTGGAAAAAATAAGATGATCCAAACAGCAGGAGATGCTGCACTAGAATGGCCTCAGAGCAATAACAGGGCTGAGGAGAGCACTGCTGTTCAGGACCAAGGACAGCAACACACCCGTGTCCAGGCTTACTGAATCTTTCAACTGGTAATAATAATTTTCTCAAGGTGCAGACTGTGTATAGCATGCCTTAGAATGCCACTGACTGGGTAACAGTAGCCTATGGTGTAAGAGTCGATGTTCCCTTGGAATAGACCTCTTGGAGTGGACATCAGACTACAGGGTTTCTACTGCCCTTTGGAGCAGTTGTGAGACCATGTTGTTGAATTCTTGTTAGGCAATTGCTCCAAGGTTATAATTTTTTCATCCTTTGTGAGATGGTCTATGACTTTTCTGGGTCATGAGTAATGAGCACATGGCCCCTTCTGTAAGTACCCACAGACCCCAGACTTCCAAAATAGCTAGTTAATTATTTCCCATAAAGTCACATTAGTGGTGACATTAGCAGCCACTCATTTTGTACTTGGCAGGCTACACTGACATAATTTGTAGTGTTTGTCCCTCCCCTCCCCCTGAAATTCAACTGGATTCAGCCTTTGACTGACTTCAGTAAGTCAGCAGAGTAAGTCTCCACCATTCCTACAGTGCTTCAGCTCAAGTAAGTGAAGCTCTGGCGTTTGGATCTTGGGTGAGATTCCCCCCCCCCCGTCTGCATACACACATTATGTATATATACTTTTTATAAGTTTCGGTAATCTCAGTTATGATTGAAATGATGGCTCACACCTGTGGAAGGGAGTCTTAGACTCATGGCTCATAAGTCCTGACATTTCCATCTTTGCTTAGCCAGAGGAATGACTGGCTCACCTTTGTTTTGGACTCAGTTGCCCAAGAAGGGATAATGGTGGGTCCTCTCAAGGATTAAGGAACTGCTTTTCATGAAACCAGACTTTTGGTGTGGTCTGTCTCTAGTTTTCAAATGTTTTCAGCATTAACAATATGGATATTTTAAAAGCCAATTAATAAGCCTAGATTGTCCTGTGAGAATCTGTGTAGGTTTTAATGGGTTTGACACAATCAAGACCAGATTCATGGGACTGTGGCCTGTGTACTCACATAAGGTTCTACCTTAGAAGGACCTGCATTTGGATTCATTTGAAATTATCAATCATTTTTAGAATCGGCTCATTGCCTTCACTTCTGCAAATGATATAGCCATCCTTTGGGGAGTTACCTAACATATACAAGACAATAGCATGTGGCATGTAAGGCCCTTGTGGAGATTTGAGGGATTCCAAGTCCGCTGAGGGTAGGGGCAACAATGGCTTCTAATGTGTTTTCTGCTTACTATTCAGGGCTGCATAACTTTCCTCTGTACTCGGTCCTTTGACAATAGGCCAGTTGGGAACATTGGGTGCTCTTCTGCATCCTTCAGCTGTCTCATTTCTGTGTTCCACTGATGTTCAGCCCATTTGTTTTCTGGACCTCAGTTTGACAAGGAGAAGCTCAATTCATAGCTGGGTGAGCATCCTGTGTGAGGTAGAGCAGGCTGGCTCTAGGCTTAGGACTGAACAATCCCTGGGATGGAAGCTGCTGTTTATCTGTCTTCAGGACAAAGTGGCCTGGACCTGTTATGCAATAGAAAGACTCGCTTCAGTGCCTTTCCCATCTCTACGAGCACAGGAGTGAGGCACAGCCTGGTCTAAGAGTCACACTCCCCAGGCTCAGGCCCTCATTGTAGATTGTTTACACAGAGAGATATTTATTCTTATGTAATCAAAGTCACTGAATCATATAGTTTTCAAACTTCACTTGTAAAAATACATGCACTAAATGGTCTTTTTTCAGGTGTCTTAGTTCATTGGGAAGCTTTGATAACATTCCACAGGCTGAGTAGCCCATGCACAGCAGAACTGCATTTCTTATAGGGTCGGAGGACCGAAGACCAAGGATAGGAATCAGCAGGTTTCTATCTGGTGATGACTCCTTTTAGGTCCATAGATGGAGTCCCTTGGCCATTGTTTCATGTAGTAAAAGGGCCAAGATAGTGCTTTGGGACATATTTTGTAAAACAATATCAACTCACGAGGGCTCTTCCATCATGATATACTAATCTTTCAAAGACTCCACCTCCTACTACCTATCACCCTTGGGGAAAGGATTTTACACTATCAATATGGGGGTGGGGTGGGGTTCAGGGCACAGCAATTCAAATCATAGCCCCAGGTTTCCTTTTATTATACAGGTAAAATTGCCTTCAAAGTGTCAGGTAAGGTGACATAGTCAGAAAGAAAGACATTTCTTTAACTTGGTGTGATACACAGAAGGGAAGGATGGGGAGAGATATAGCTTTGGGTTCACTCATGGTGTTTAGGTAGCCATTCTTTCATCTATACAAATGTAACTTTCTTCTGTCCCTAAAACCTCACATCACTGTGACCTTTGATGTATTTTTAACAGGGCCAGTTCCAGGACACACATGCACCCTTCAATATCTTCTTGTGATGGGAGATGACATTAAATTAATGATTTTGAAATGAGTATTGTTTGCCTCTTAGCCATACTTAATGTTTTCATGTTTTTGCCCAATGTCATTAGCATCATTATCATCTTCATAATACTCAGTGTTTCTGTTTATAACCACGAGGAGCCATCCAAACTGTTCAGTGGACCTTGCAGTCTGCTATCCATCCAGGGTTTTCCTGGGAAGGTGAGAACTGTTTTGTCTTTTCACATTGAACTGACCCAGAATGCAGACTTAGAGGACACCCTTTTTGCTCAGACTCTTGCCTAGTGTCTGTTGGGTAAGCCAAGTGGCAGATGCAGCTTGTATAAATATCTCGGCCTAGAATCATTCAGTTTGGGAGTGGGCAGAGCTAGATTTAGATGTTCCAGCCATTCAAGTTGGGGCAAGCTATATAACTTTTCCAAACCTTTGTCTCCCAATGATGCTTATTGTTGTAAGATTAGGAGGCAGGGGTATCGTTAGAGCTCAGCAATGTCCTGAATAGAGTAGTTTCCTGAGAGTTAGCTATTGTTAGATGCTGATGGACCTAGACTTGGGAGTGGAGAGTTCAAGGCCCCATTGATTTGGGGTGATGTTACAGTAGTTCTGGATCCTTTTGTGGTCTGACTGACAACTTCCAGAGCATTCATATCCTCTCTGAAAGTTTTCTTTAGCATATCTGTGACATAATGGTGATCAACCTAGGGCACAGTAATTTTTTCTTTTCTTTCAGAAAATTCTGTCAGTCAGAAACATCAAAGAATTCAAGTGTGGGTGGCCCTTCTTCCTCCCACTTCCAGAAAGTTCTTTAAAGACTACTTGGGGGTGTAGGGAAAGACTTTTTTTTTTTAACACACATGATATGTTTTGACAATCATGCATCTCTGTGGTGGCGAATATGCCAGAGGGGAAGTCCTCAGTGACTTAGGGCGCTCATTCTTCTTCTGCTCACGTTGATACTAGGAATTTTGCACGTCGAAGGTGGACAGTGACTCGTGATTGAGGTAGAGGGAGTGTGAACTAGACCTTATTCTTTGGTGGTATGGAAACCACAGTGATGTCCAAACAGAATCCTGGAGCATTTAAAAACCAGAGTCATAAAGGCCACACCCATGGGGAGCAGTGATCCTGAGTACTGATGATGATTTAGTTGGGGGCCAAGATCTCAGGTAAATGACTCTTCAGAGTCTGCCACTGCAACCAGCATGATGTTTAAGATTGTCAGCTTGATGGAATCTAGCATCATCTAAGAATCAAGCCTCTGGGCATGCTGGTGAGGAACTACTGAGATTAGGCTGGCTGTGGCAAGACACACCCTAATTGTAGTTGGAAACCAGAAGGAAAAAGGTTGCTTTCTGCTTGTGGCCAACTACCTCAGGAACCTGCCAAGACCCAAGTCCATAACAGCTTCCTCCTCCATGGCCCAAGGAAGGGATATGGAGGGGGCATAAACCACAAGGACTACACATCCAGGCTAGGATTCATCCTGTCCCAAATGCCCCTCTGCTCCCAAGACCCCATGCATCTGGGGTCAGAAGGGATGAGACACTCCAACAGAGGATGTGAAAGCATGAGTTAGATAGGCTGGCTATCCTCTGCTTATGACCATGGACTCACTGTGATCAGCTGGGAACATTCACTGTTCTCTGCTTTTGACTGTGGCTGCAGTGTGATCAGCTGCTTCAAGATTCTACTACCTCCAAATTTGTACCCTAGAAAAATGAGCTGAAGTAGACTCTTCCTTTTCTTAAGTTGGTCTTTTCAGGTATTCTGTGACAGCAACAGGTTAAGTAATGAATATTGTCTTAGTTATGGTTTTACTGCTGTGAACAGACACCATGACCAAGGCAACTTTTATAAGGACAACATTTAATTGGGGCTGACTTACAGGTTCAGAGGTTCAGTCTAATATCATCAAGGCAGCATCCAGGCAGTCAGGATACAAGCAGAGATGAGAATTCTACATCTTCATCTGAAGGCTGCTAGTGGAAGACTTGCTTCCAGGCATTTAGGAGTAGGGTCTTAAGCCCACAGTGACACACCTACTCCAACAAGGCCATGCCTCCAAAAAGTGAGACTCTCTGGACCAAGCATATTCAAACCATGACAAATATACTCTGTGAGTGAGGATTGTGTAAGAGTAATGTGAGAGAGCCTCAGTTCTTTTATGCTTTCTCTCATACATGAGGAGGGAAAGATAGATAGATAGATAGATAGATAGATAGATAGATAGATAGATGGATGATAGATGATAGATAGTTGGATAATACACTGATAGATGATAGATAGATAGATACATAAATAGAAAGATGATAGATACATAGATACATAAATAGAAAGATGATAAATAGCTAATAGATATATAGATATATATGTATATAGATAGATAGAGAGCTAGCTAGCTATATAGACAGATGATACATGGGTGATGGATGATAAATAGAGGGTAGATAAATAGGTAGGTAGGTAGGTAGATAGATAGATAGATAGATAGAGAGACAGACAGATGAGTGATGGATGATAGATAAATAGTACATGTATGTCTGCTGGTTATGTCATAAGTCCTGCTGCTGCTGTAGCTAGTGTGAAGAATAAAGCCATTACACTAGTAGCTGCTATAAAGTTGGCACTGTTGCTCAGCTCTCACAGACTCTCACAGAGTTGGGGTGTTTCAGGTGACCCACCATAAGGAGTAACACTGTCAGGCAGTGAAACAATGATTTGCCATAGCCCTTCAGACTGTACTTCTTCAGCTGCCTCTCCCAGTGTCTGCAATGAGTCAGCGCTTCCTCATCAGGTAGTGTCGGCCAGGCCCTCTGTTACATGTTTCAGTCCGAATCCTCATGTCAGTCCTTTGTAGAGGGTCTTTGAAGATTATTATTATTGGTTTCTGTGTTACTAGTAATGGCATAAAGCGCTAACCAATGAAATTGTTCTCTCTAGTCATGTTGTGAGGCAGAGCCTGCTTTCACTGTGGCTCAGGGATCCTGCTTATCTTGCCTGCAGTCTTCATGACGGTAAGGTGAAGGGGCCCCTGCTGGTGTCCCCATGTGGTTCCCCAGTGAGATACAGCAAGCCCTACAAGTTCTGCTCACTTTCCTGCCTGTCATCTATTCCAGCTGAAACCTTTTCCATGCTCTGTTTCCTCTGGAATTAACAATGCCTTCTCCTGTGTCCCCAACAGGAGCATGAGACAACACAGCCAAAGCAAACACCCAAAGGATGCTTGTCAGGTACTTGCCTGACAGGTTTTCTAAGATTATTTGCTTTGATCTTCACAATAGCCCTCATCAAGTGTAGCTCCAGACGAGGAAACTGGGTGCCTAGCCCAATGCTTTGACCAGCCCTGGACCACTGGGTGGCTGTTTAAACTGGACTCCTTTCCTCAGAGCTCTGCTAGGCAATGCTGCTCTCAGGAAGGTCCTCTGACATGAGACACATTGCAGAAAGTGTTTTTGTTCAAGGCTGAATCAGAGTGTTGTGTTGAGCTTTGGCCCTTAGCATCCCAGATGAACTCAAATCGATTCCCCACTCGTAGGTGAGGTGCCAGTGGGAAGTAGGTAATGGCCTCTCTGTAGCTTGATCTTCTCGTGTTATTAGGATGCTGGGTGCTTCCAAGTTGACTCCTGCCCTTTAGATTCACAGTTGAGGGGACATGAGGTTTCTCACAATTCCAGGGGCCAGGGAGCCAAGATTCTAAAGGCTAATTCCTCATAAATAGTGAGGCTCCACATGGCAGAAAAAAAACAGAGGAACAGGATCCCACCCTTGGAACCATTTATAAGACCTTAATCCCACAATGAGGACTCCACAACCATAACTTAGTTATCTCTTGAAGACCCCATTCTAATGTTACCCCTCACCTTGGCCATTATGTCTTAGCATCTGGACTTCAAGGAACACATTCAGACTGCAGTAGTGCCTCCACATTTACATATTTGGAAATCAGGGGAACTGAATCATTTTCCTGAGTGACCGTCATTTTGCTGACTGTACTTTCTCTGATCCATTTCTTATAAGGTTATCAGGTTGATGAACTAACAAAGTGCATTTGACTAGCTTACCCGGGGTTCAAGTGATGATGCCTTATCACTTACCATAGGCTACTTTTTAACCTTAATTGGCATTTAGAAAAAGTTGTCTAATATATACATACTACTGTCCCAAGGGAATTCCGACCAATGAGGATTAAGGCCAAATTCCATAGTACACTTACTGAGCCCTGCTGATTTCTGCCTCTGTTGTTCGGAGTCCACTGGTCATTCTGAGCTCTTCTTCCCTATTTCCAGGGTCCTGCTGGCTTCTTTGCATTAGGATTTAGCTCAGAGAGACTGGCATAGGGATGCTGTTATAGACATAAGCATTGTATAGTCTAGGCTTCAACTGATGGCTCATGCTTGTGGCTAGAGCTTTTAGGAGCATGAAGGTATTTAGTGCCCACAGTGAAGCTGCTGTGACCATTGCCCCCTTGTTTGTGGAGGGTGAGGGTAAGGAGTTCAGAGCCATTTTCTGAGAGAAACGAGTTAGTGAGCAGAGAGAGCTACGGAGATGACCTCTGTCAGGTCTTGGTGTCAGGAGGAAGGGGTGGTTGTGATGTCTTCCCTTACATCTCTGTGATACTAGCTTTTTGCTGTCACATGGTTGGCAGTCACAAGGCTCAGCCATGACAGGCATTCTTCAGTGTGCCCATTCATCTGGCTTCTGGAGGTGAACACCAGATGCCCTGTTGGAACTCTAGGCAAGTGAACACTTTGCAGAGAGTCACCTAAGTCTGGATTGTAATCTAAACATGCACTTATATTTCGTGGTTTTAATAAGCACTTAATTTTTCAGAACCAGTTTTGCTATATATCAGTGAATTTCTGTTTTTGCAAGAGTAATGTCACCGAGGGCCACCTTCATAGCCATTAGGACAAACTGTATCTATGTATTTTTGTACTTTCTATGTAGGATTACAAGTTGTATTTCACTGTATCATTTTAACATAGAACATTTGTATTATGAGTGTGTGTATTTAATACATTGCACACACATGTTTATGTGTATGTGTACAGGTATGTGGGTACAGAGCAGAAGTTGCTCTCAGATATTTCTCCCCAGTTCTTCTTCACTGTACATTTTGAGGCCTGGTCTCTCACTGGCTTGGTTTGGCTAGGCTGACTGGCCAGGGAGCTCTGGGATTCACTTGTCTCTGGCCCAACACTGGGATTCTAGGAAGAAGACAACTCTATGCATAGATTTCAGTTAGGAACTGAGGATCTCTCCTAATCCTTCACAGCAGATGCTCTGGCTTAGTGAGGCAAACCCCCAGCTTTTACACGTGTTTACTATAATCAAGCTTCACCACTGACATACATATGACTTCCTAGTGGACCATTTGCCCTGAGTTTCCTTTTATATTATAGGCAGGGCCCTCTTTTTTTTTAACACGAGGGTTTTTCTGAGTTTCATTTCAGGATTGTAAAGAAGGCATTGCAAAATGATGCTTTCAAAGGTGTCCTCAGGTCTGAGTCATATTAAGAACAAAGCTGTAGAAAATTCTTCTGGACTGGGGGGGGGGGGGTTCCTAGGCTCTCAAGAGGGACATCTGATCAGCGAGTCTTCCTAGGAAAGTTGCGAAATGAAAACTCAAGTGTGGAATGCCTTTGCTAGACCCCAGCTTACCTCCTGCCCACACACCGCAGCCTTCCCAGTTCTCTTTGAGATGTTAATTTGTTGCTATGAAAATTATCTTGTCACTGACAAACGGAATCTGGAGGAATCAGCTCTTCTTACAAAGTGGTTCCTATGGTATCTGCAGGGCTTTGTCAGTTTGTAAGTTATGAATATTTATGTCTTGAAAAAAAATTCTCATCTAAATTGCATTTCTTGTAATTTCCCACTTAATTTCACCTAGAAAACAATGACATTTCCATCCTTTGTCCAGGTGAATGTCTTTGAAGATGGCAAATTCTGTACATCAGTTCAAAGGGCAGTGGAATTTACTGAGTCCCCAACACAGATGCTTCCCTGTTGTCCCTGCAACTGCCTCTGTATAAGATGACGCATGTGCCGATACATTATCGACTAGAGATAAATGTCAGATGTGATTATGGTAAATTAGACCTTTTGCATTATTTATGAGGCTCCCGTGTAAAACGTGTTTCCCCTTTTCCTAGGAATGTTTATATGAAAGCCATAATAGGTCCTGTTAGTAAACAGTTTTAACATGTATTACATGATAGGTTGAGTTTTCCAGTGCACTCTAGCCTGGGCTTCTTTCCTTCCACTTGTGAGTTCTACTGGCAGAAAAATTCATGTCAGAGACATGGGATGTGGGTTAGTGGACCTGTGAAGAGCCTGGGGAGGTAGAGGCTAGGGCGTGGGCCTGAAGTCTGCTGATGCTTGCCAGATTTACATATCTATCTGTAGGTAGTTATCACCTATACATTACCTATAGCCGGCCCTCACCCTCTCTGTTCCCAGGAGGTTTTGTAAGGCCTGGCTCCAAGGTCTCTCCACCTTCCACACATTGTCCATATTCAAAATTAGCAGGACTTTTAAATTTATATTTTCCTGGTGCTGTATTCTTTGTCTGGTTGTATTGATCTCTTAAAGGGAATCTAGTGATTTGGTAAATTCTTTCTCTGAGCTATATATGCCTTGTTTTTTCTGTAGAAATGGCCTCATTAGTCTGGGTGAATCTGGTTTTAGAACTGTTCCATTGTATGAGGCTCTGGTATAGAAGGTGCCATAAGCTACTGTCCTAAGAGCTGTTATAGGCCACTGGGGACTCAATGGGTCCATGACCCTTCTGCCATTTCTTGGTTTCTGGAACATGTTTTGATCAGCTATGTCTGAAATTCCTCCGTTCTATATCCTGTCTCCAGCCTGAGGTTGAAAGTTTGTAGCCTCTGGGGCTCAGGGATGCCCTTGGTCCTGGTTTTCTCAGGTGGAGGCAACCTTAAGCTTGGCTGTGCTTAGAGAAGTGGGAGTGTGTGGCTCTCTGAATACAGACCCAATGGAAGCCAGAATAATGTGCATGAAACTCCTAGCAAGGAGTCATAGGTCAAGTGGCTTGCTTTCTTATTACATTTTGCTTTTATTTTTAAACCTAAAAGATCTAAAAGTCTGTGTTTTTTCTTTCCCTGTGTATGTCAAGATGAAACAAGTGACCCACCGTCTCTGTCCTCTGCCTTTGTTATACCTAAAAGAGTCCCAGTCCCTACAGACTCCTTGTAACCTTACAAATACCAAGACAAGAGGCCTGTTTCAGTGAAATGCTGACCCTGAAGGCCTGACCTAGTTGCCAGCTTCATCATCCTGGGGGCACTTCAGTGTCCTCAACCCTTTTCATTCTAGTTTACTAAGGACAGAGGGACAATGGCCTGAGCCTCTGCCTTCCCATGGTCCCTGAAATTTCATCAAACCAGCTGGAAGCTGTGGGCCAGGCTATCTCAATAGCAGAATGGTAGCCAGGCTCACAGCGGGGTTCACTTGTTTAATTTATGCCATTTGCTACTTTTTTCTGCTTCAGTTCCAGTGTGTTGAGACAATGAAATTAAACTGACCCATTTCTAGCATATTGAACAGCTTTGTTCTTCAGCGTTGGCTCCGAGCCTCCTGCAGAATTGTTTAAAGAGAAGATGTGCAGTTTGGGAGCGCAGTGGAATTCAAGGTTGCCTGGCTGTCAGTTCCAGGCAGCTCTGCTACCTGTCAGACCAAGGTGGTGCCAGCTCTCAGGGTGGACCTTGTGGCTTTGTATACAGCCTCAGGCTCTGGACAGGCCTCCCTGCAGCTCCACCCTGGGTGCCAAAGTCTGACTGACAGGGATGCTTACCAAAGCCTTTGTTCTCCGGCCGACTTTCCAGTGATGTAATGAGTGCTGGGCACCACCAGGGTCTGTGAGGTGTCTCGTGGGATGGAAGGTTCTCTTTGCTCTCTGCACACTTCTGCCTTGTTTCCCCTTTGACGTCTCTAAGCTATTGCTCTGATGCTAGACCTGGGCGTGATCCTTTGTGTTACCCTTTAAACTACAGCTGTCATAAACACACGTAAAAGGTCCTCACTCTGTAGCTGTCAGCCCCCAAACAGCCCATCAGTAACTCCATCTCCACTCCATACTAGCACACCATGTTGCTTCCTAGGTTTTATAAAGCAGTATTCAGATACTATTTCATGTTACCCGTCAGTATCTCAAGGTGCATCTTTAGGCAAAGAAGAGGGGGTCTTTCTTGTATTCTCTATTCTTCCAAGGGGAGAAGTTCTAGGATCTTGTGTTCTTAGAAGCTCCTGTGGGTCACTATAAATAGTTTTCTCAAAAGTGCTGTTATAACAGGGAGATTGAGATGGTATGTAATAGTTAAAAGTTACTTTAGATTTATTTCTCTGAGTAAATTCTATTCATGTATTGATTTCCATTAAAGTGTCAATATCAGTTGATAACCAAATGAATCACAAATAAGTATTATATAAAGATATAGAAGAGGGGTCAGGAAACTATGACCTGACCATAACCTCCTTTATTGTAAATAGCCTCTCCTTTGTTCACATGTTGTCCGTGGCTGGCTTTGTGCTGTGGTAGCAGAATTGAGAATAAAGATTGCCTAATGCACAAATCTGGGATTATTTACTCTCTGTACCTTTATAGGAAAATGTTGGCTGACTCGGGTACAGGAAGGACGTAGAGCAAGTTTTCTGACCTTAGTACGTGAACGACTGCAGTTTGGAAGATTCCCACCCGACCTCTTGCTTTGCAGCTGATGTAGCTGAGAGACAGGGGCGGAAGACTTCGTTCCTGATAAATCAGCCCGTAGACAAGATGGAGCATCTCTAGGGCTCCCATCCCTGGACTCCCTACTCTAAACTCTGCCGACATCTTTAAGTATTTCAGATCCAGTTTACACCTCATGTTGGATAGGTTTTTTTTCTTCCAGAGCAGAAATAATTCGTACATTTTATATAAAATATTTCATATTAAGTTTCCACTGGCCAGTCCTTATAATATATTATGTTGACTAATAGAAATGCCATTCTAAGGAAATGAGAAAGGTACTTGTGAAGCTGAATAATTTCCTACCAAAGAGAAGAGTCTGATAGTCTCCTAGCAGAGTGCTGAGCTGATTTTACTGTGATATCAATTTACCTCTAGCTTTATCATCAGCCGGGATCCAGCTGGGAGGAGAGCCGTGCAGTAAAATAAAATGGGAGCCATTTCTCCCAGAGACTGGGGGTTTTCTCATTTAAGTATCTATTCCTAGTGTAATTGTCGAGTGGGGGCCATGCCTGACTGAGGCCTGTTACAGAATGTTCTAGTGTCTCTGTATTCTTGCTTGACTACTCGGGATCGGAGAACTGAGAGATTATATTGACCTGTAGACCTTTTCAAGTTTCTCCCACTTTCCCTCATGTTTTAGCCAAGTGCTTATAGAAATAGAATGGTGTGTGTGTGTGTGTGTGTGTGTGTGTGTATTTGAGATTTTAATATAAAAATGTTATGTTTTATAGTTCAGGGTTAGTGCAATATTTTGTAGAAGATGCTTTTGTGGCTTGCTGAGACCTGCGCCAGCTAATCCAGTAGCCATTGGGCCCCATACAACAACAGGTCACTTAACACGTGGCTGATCTGGGTGGAGGTGCTTTGTAAATATAAAGGAGACAGTGGAATCTGAAGGCGTGACACACTAAAAAGAATTCAGGATATTTTATAATTTAAAAATATCGATTACATGCTGGAATGAAATATTTTTAGGTATGTCGGGTCAAATGAAATATACCATTGGAATTACTTCCATCTATTTATCTTTTATTTTTGTGGGTATTAGGAGATTTAAGCTGACATGTTTCCTTAGTGTTCTATTTACTTTGTCAAGTGTTGAATATTACGGTGAGAATAGGGAAATGTTTTAACTATTGGGAGAATGACAGGGAATCTTGACACACTGGATATGGAAGAATAATGGTATCGTTGTCAAAGCTTCAGTAACAAAAGGCCTTTAACATGAAGAATCCTCGATGAGTCGAAACAGGGTGAGTTGAGACTAACACTTGACAGCATTTATGTAGATGTGTAGACTTACAGTCACTTGGTGAATGGACTACAGCATATAAGCTGTTTGGGAAGATGAGCAGAGTCTGAGTCTCACTTGACATCAAGTTCAGGATAGACTCGGACGTGTATCTGAGCAATGGAAACAAATACAGCATCTTCTAGTCAAGGACACGTTTGATCTGCAGGGACAAAAGCAGCTGGGAGGAAGTAAAGAGGGTGAAATGGTGATGGGAACAGAAAAATTAAACATGTCCTTAAAAGGCATTTGATGGGATTCAGTGTTGAACAAGTCACACGTAAGAAACAGGGAACGCACCTCAGCAATCTCTGACACCTAAAACAAATGAGATAAATGTCATTTAAAGCACTTCAAATGTCTGAGAAAGTTCGGTGCCAATGCTTGGTAATCTCCTGCTCATAAATAGGGCTTTCAGACTTAACAAATTGAACTATGGGTACTTGTTTTAAATTTTCACTTCATGTAAACAAAAAACTGTTTGTAGCATAAATGCATGCCATGCAATATTTTTGCTAAAAGGCGACTTATCTGAAATTTATGAGACATTCTGTCATCCTTGGCCACCCAAGGCCGGGAATCCCAGTTCCCTTAATGCAGGAGAAAGAAACAGTAGAGTTTGAATGGTTTTGTAGCTAACATCCCCAGGAAGGGGTGGGTCCAGCTGTCCTGAAACCAGGGTGTTAAGTAGTTGTCCCATTTCACTTAATGGAGGGCTTCTGGAGCAGGGCCCTCTCTGTGTCTCACAGTAGGACGGGGCAACATCTGCTGGATCCCAAACGTCAGTCATTCATCAGACCAGAATGCAGCCCCAGCTCCAGTCCCCCCACTTCCTCACGCCACCACTGGATGCATTACTCATTAGTAGTAGCCTACTCCCCGCCCCTTATCTGATGAGTCCTGCCCATGTTACTCCTTCGTTCTCTTTGAATGCTGGCATAGAAGTGGAGTAGAAAACTGTGTGCTGTTTACTATGGTTGACAGGAAGGCCACGTTAATCACGGCATATGCTTCACAGCAAATACATGTTCTCCTGTTCAGTGGAGACAGTGTGTGTATGTGAAGTGAAGGAAGGCAGAGGTTATGTCATTATATTACAGTATGTTTTCACCGCTTACTCCCAAGGAGTCTGCATTTGGTTCAGAACTTACTCAGTCGAACTACCTCTAAGGCGTGCCGTGCTACCTGCAGCCAGTGAGTGAGGAAGTATCCTTAGTTTTTGGAGAAACCAGCAGAGTTCACTGATTTGATTTTCCAGGCTCAGAGGAGAACCTGGAGGAGAGAGACAGTGAGGACATCCTTCCTCCTAGAAATCTTTAAAGCACAGCTGCTGTACAGTTTCGATATTCTTTGTGAAAATTCAGAATGACCTTGAACTCAACGGAATGATCTTTTAGTTAAATTCCCTCAGTCAATCAACCACCCAACATGTGGAGAAAGTGGTTACACCTACAAACCTCTGCACTCTTGGTACTGGAGTATGCACTTTCAGGGCCCAGAGTCTCACTGTTTCTTTTTCTTTTCTGTATTATTCTCTCTCTCTCTGATGCGTATATATGTTGCATATAAGAGTATATGGTGTGATGTGTATATGTGTTTATGTATATGAGTATATGGTGTGTGTGATGTGTATATGTGTTATGTTTGTGTATATGAGTATATGGTGTGTGTGATGTGTATATGTGTTGTGTATGTGTTTATGTATATGAGTATATGGTGTGTGTGATGTGTATATGTGTTGTATATGTGTTTGTGTGTATGAGTATATGGTGTGTGTGTGTGTGTGTGTGTGTGTGTGTGTGTGTGTGTGTGTACTTGCAGTACTGGTCTCAAATTTGTAAAACTTTCTGCCTTACTGGTACATTTACTACTATACTTAGGTGGGCTCTTCCCCAAGACTGAATCTGTGCTTGTAGTAGAACAGTTCAAATATAGAACCGTAAGAGAAATAGCTACAATCTCTTCCCTTTCCCAATAATACCCCCAGAGACACCCACAACTAAATTAGCTGCATCACCTTCAAACCTTTCAGTGCATAATTAATTATGGGTTTTGTTTATTTCTCATCAGAGTAAAACAACAGAGCCGATTAAGCAGCAAAGCTTGGTGTTCAGCCATATTTCAATCTCAGATAAACAAGTATATTTTTATTATAGAATTTATTTATTTGCTTATTTGTTTACTTAGGGGGGGAGGAAGTAACACATATGCAGTGAGAGGCATGTGTGGGTCAGAAGATGACTTGTGGGAATTGTTTCCTCTCCCTCCTGTTAGAACTATGAAGTGGGTCCCAAAATAAATCACATCATGCAGCAGGTCTCACATGGGAGGTTTATTGGGATGGGAAATAGAGGCAGCCTCAGGGAGGAGGAGGAGAGAAGTGAGAGGTGGTAGGGAGAACGAGGTTTTTAATTGGGTTCATCGCACATGCACAAAGGGACAGATGTTGTCACCTCTTGGGCTGCTAGAAATGACATGTCTAATTGCTGGGTCCCTCAAGAGCTGACTTTAAAGATGCCTGATTGTCATGAAGTCACTTCTAGTTGTCCATGGATGTGTCTGGTTGCAAACATCTCCACCATGTAGGCTCTGGAGCACAAACTCAGGTCACCAGCTTGGTGGAGAACACGTTCACCCACTGAGCCATTTGGCCAGTGTAAATCACATGAACATACTCACTCATACTTGTAAAATATTCGTTGTTTATCTGAAACTCAAATCTAATGGAGGGCCATGTTATCTAACAATCCTAAAATCATTGCTTTGCTCAACAGTAACAGGCTGTGCTGGACCCTATTGTGTTTGGGGTTGGTCCCCTTCTCATAAATGAATATCTATGAAATAGCCAAATCTGTCAGGGACTCTTGTTGCTGAAATAGATAGCCCCCAAATTTGGGGAGAACTCACCATAACACAGAATTCTTACTTGATTGAGATCATGTGATGTGATTTTCTTTCAAGGTGCAGCTGACTGGAGGGACCTGAGCTTTTCTTCTGGAATCCCTACTGTTCCCCGAGGACTCCTTAGCCTCTAGCAATCCTTATCCTACAAATCAGCCATGAAGATAATGTCTAGAAAAGCACATTAGAGTAGCCAAGTCTGAATAGTCTGTTATTTTTGTTTCTGGCAAGAACCTGGTCACATGGATCTAACTTCACTATAGGGGATGCTGGGAAATGTAGTCTTCTTGGAAATATAGGAAGAAGATGAACAGGCAGTGACTTTCACAAGCACTAATGTGTGTCCAGTGTTCCCTGTATAGACATCAACAAACTAAGACTGTATACACAGCCTCTATAATCCTAGGAAACACATCTTTTAAAAAAAGATTTATTTACGTGTGTGTGTGTGTGTGTGTGTGTGTGTGTGTGTGTGTGTGTATGTGTGTGTGTGTATTTGTAGATCCTAAGATTCTTTGTAAGTTCAATGTAAGATTCTTTGGAGTTCAAAAATCACATGGCCAGCAAGTAGTGGAACTGCATTTTCCCAGGGTCAGGTACCACCTCCAGGCACCTTTTTTTTTTTTCTTATAAAGAAAGAATACTATTTATGGCAGGCTGTAAACCTCTCTTGGGCCAGTTCTTAGAGTTTTTTTCTATACTATGCCTGAGGTTTGGAGCAGTGTGTTCTTTTCCCTAGTGTACCTTCCACTCACCTGCCCAGATGCATGAAGATGTTTGTGAGATTCATGGTGCCAGGACAACAGAGAGGAGAAAATGTATAGTTCCTAACATATATGGGAGCAGGCTATGTGGACATGCCACCTGTGTGTGGTGGGGTGGGACTTTGTCACCAGAATGGCTGTGTGCTATTGTCATGAAGGGTATCGAAGGGCCTCCTGTGCCTGTAACTTCATCGCAGGAGTTGAAAGCGGTGGCACTTCACAGAAAGTATCTTGACTTCAGATTAATTTCCCAGCACATCTGTTCTCATGACTCCCAAATATTACCTGCAAAAGTTGTCTTCAGCCCAGCTGGTGGAGGGACTGTGTGAATCCTACCTCTTTCACCCTGTCACTTGAGCCCAGTGACTCACACTCTGCGTGGACTATGGGACTACTCAGTGCTGTAGATTTAACATGATAGTCCCATCTCCATTTTTTTTTTTAAAAAAAACAGTTAGATAGCAAGCAGGTTCTGTCCCTTCTTTGGGCATTTACCAGCTTTCTTTGAAGCTGTGGGTCTTCTTCAAACCTTCAGCAGAAACACTGCTTCCTCAGTAAGCTCTGGATGGCTGGCTGTGCTCTGGCCCTGGAGTGCTCATAATTCTGACCAAGCACCTGGAACTCAGCCCCTCCCCACCCTAGTCTTTCCAGGTAGTGAGTGTCTAGGTGTAGTCCCTTGATGATCTTTCAGGTGATGGGCATTTGTCACTTATAGGTATCTCTCTCTGTCTCTCTGTCTCTGTCTCTGTCTCTGTCTCTCTCTCTCTCTCTCTCTCTCTCTCTCTCTCTCTCTCTGTGTGTGTGTGTGTGTGTGTGTGTGTGTGTGTGGTGTTCTTGCACTAAGGGCTTATATGATTTTTAAATAATTTTATATGGATCAAAAATAATTTAGGCTGGAGCTGGAAAACTGGCTCAGTGACTAAGAGCCCAGTGCATTCTATCAGAGGACCCAGGTTTGATGCCAAGCACCTTAATGGCTGTTCATAGAACTCTGTAATTCCAGTGCTGGTGCATCTGATGCCTTCTCCTGGCCTCCACAGGAACTAGTATTGCACATGGTACACAGACAGAGATGTAGGCAAAATACCCTTACACATAAAGTAAATACATATTAAAAAAACAACAATTGGAGAATCTTGAGGCTATAGAAAGTAGAGAGTGGGGGTTACACAGAATACTGAGAGGTCTTAGGAAAGTCCTTTAAATTTTTTTTGGAGGCAGGATTTTCTTATCTAGTTGAGATGATATGTAACCCAGGAACTTAGGCTAGTCTTGAACTCATGATTGCTATTGAAGTCACGGTCCCCCTGCCTCAGCTTCGAAAGTTCTAAAATTATAGGTGTGCCCAGCTCAGTCTCTGCAGAAGGTCATGGGTCCATGCCCTGTGACCCTTCAGCTGTTTAGGCTTGCCCGTGGTAGCCTCGGTGATGATGAAGCTCCTACTGGGCCAGAGTCTCCTGGGGTATGAGAGAACTTTCCACAGAACTTTCAACTAATAGAAACAAAGGTCAAAAGTGACGATTCCCGAATCCTTTCTGCACTGAGCCAGGCTGAAAGGAACTCACCCATTAAATTACATTTTAGAGAGTTCTGTTCCAACATATGCTCCTTTACAACTTTATTTAAAGAAAGCGTAATGTGAAAGGCTTTTAAGTGGTGTGAGAGAGACAGGGGCCGTGGTGGTGATGTGGGCTTCTCTCATCTTGGTGTCTGCTCCAAGAACAAAGGTTTTTCTTTTTAAACCCGGATTCGGGCTGTTCCCTCAGAATATATTAATGGAACATAACCTTAATCGGCTTCCTCCAGACAGTTCTCCAAAGTATGTTAGCTCTCACTAAATATCTTTCATCTTGAGCTTGTACAAAAATAATTTTTTGTATAACTTTTCTCCTCTGACACCCAATCAAATATCTAAGCTTTTTTTTTTTTTTTTTTTTTTTTTTTTTTTTAAGAATAAGGTGAATGTGGCATGTGGGTTTCTTTTACTTTATGAAGATTTCTGAAGACTGGGTTTGAGATGGGTTTAGCAAGGCTTTGCTGAGGATCTACTGCATGTGATGTCTTTTAGGCCTTTAGGGTGCCTCCATGAGAAAAAGATCCATGCCCAAGTGAAGCTTGTATGCTGAAGGGAAAGAGGCATTCCAGATATGCATTATAAATAAGAAATTTTAAAATGGTGTCTAGTGGGTACAGTGATAGAGAAAAAGCGTATATGTGGATGGCAGGGATATGAGTGGATTGGCTAGAGACATACCTGTCAGCCCTCAGCTGTGTGGGTAAATTCCTATATGGGAATAAAGGGTATATTTTCTTTAGATCCCACTATACCCACACATACAGCTTTCATTCCCATATAGCTAGTTTAATCCTACCAGACATAAGTGACGTCACCATCCCCATTTCTGTCAGTGCAGAATGAGGGCAAATGTTTGAGTCTCCACTGTGTCCACAGGCCCTCAGCTTCCTTCCAGGGGAACAGGTTTCAATCCCTCAGGACCTTACCCTTCATGACCCTGTGCTCTGCTCTGCCCCACCTATATTTCCCTCCTTTGTCTGTACAGTTCATTTATTTTATTTTATTTTGGACAGATTCCAGGCTATTCTTAGGCTTACTCTATGGCCTGGGCTGGCCTTAAACTTGAGATCCTCCTGCATTGTCCTGAGTACTGAGATTACAGGTGGACCCCTGTCCTCCCCCAGCCAGCTCACACCCATACATTTTTAAATAGATTGAATACTTCCATCCTCTTGTCTAGGTGTCCTTAAGTACTGTCTCAGTTGACACTGACTCTGCAGTTTTAATTTTCTCTGTTATTAGCTCCTTTATCAAAGTAGAAAGTCTTCTATACATTAATGGCTAATTAGTAAAAGGTGAGACTTATTTAAGGATGCATGGGAATTACTTTATCAAAAAGCATACTTAAAAAGAGAGTTCATTTTAATCTTCCTTTGGGTTTTTCTGATTTAGGTGTGTAGATATCAGGTGTTTTAAAATCCGGAGGACAAGGTGCAAAAGTAAAGATATAATCAAAACAATATTCATTTATTTAGCTGGTAAGACTGTGGAGGAGGCTATAAAAGTTGTGGCTTCTTCCTCCTTCTCTCACCAAGAAATGACCAGAGCCCCTGAGGAGTCTCTTCCACTAGACAAGAGGCAGAGAAATCCAGCTTGTCTGACCTGTACTAAGTGGTTAGAGAAGACAAGGAGGACCCATGCTGGGCATCGGGCTTTAGTCTTCCCCTAAGATGGAGATGCTGATGTTCCAGAGGGATGTTCCAGAGGATGCTGTGAGCAGGGCCTGCCAGGCGCAGTAGGCCCCTGGATTAGCCCTTGTAAGTTAGTTCTTGTGTGTCCATGGCGTTTTACAAATAGCCTCTAATCCGTACACATGATGTGGGCTTCTAAGTTGATGATTCAAGGTCAGAATAGCCACTGACAATTGTTTATTCTGCTTCAGTGCTTGGGAACAGTGCCCAGAGCTAACAAATGCTTCCACACATGGTGCTCACTCACCAAAACTGGGTCAGATTGGCTTCCTTTAGGAAATACCCACGTCTAGCTTCCTGGAAATCTGATTTTTCACCCCTTTAATAGGTTGTTAATGGAATAGTTTAAGTAGGAATAATAAAATATCTCTTCAGGCTCTCTATGCTTTTATTAATTAGGGCATTTCTGTGACGTTAATAGGGCTATTTCCCAACATAGCTTTGAGCCGTTCAAGGCTTCCTCTTCTTTGCCAGTCCCCCAGATGGGTAGAAACATAGCTCTCTTTCTGGTTCTTCCTCTAACATAGACCATTGTCCCTTTAAATGTTCATCTTCCTTAGAGCCTGTCTGAAGCAGTAGCACCGCCACCACCACCACCAGCAGCAGCTGCAGCAGCATTTCGTCTTTCTTCTCTGGCCCACATTCCAGGATGGTGCCTGTCCTTGTAGGCTTGAATGTTGGCTTGGAGGCAGCCTTCTTTATGGCCTTCTGACTTCAGTTTGCTCAAAGCATGACAGAATGTGGAGCCCTCAGACTTAAGCTGTATCACCTAGGACAGAATCAAACAGTATAGAATCACTACATTTCCTGCTGATAAAGAGGAAAACTAGGTTTGAAGGTATATTAACATCAAGATAGAAGTAAAACTGAATGATGTCAGAACAGTGTCAGCTTGGCTCTCTGTGGTGGGGGAAGCCTACGGTGTAGACATGCCTGTCTTGGGACCTTGTCCAGCACCCATTAGTAATAGAAGAACCCTCGCAGTAGGAAAGTGCCCAGAACAAGGGATGCAGAAATCAGGCGGGTGATGTGTCTGCCTCCAGTCAGCTCTTCCATGTTGGGTTGCTCTGAGTTTTGGCTTCTTGTTGCTATATGAAAAATACTAACTTTTGAAAAAAGGTTTATTCTGCTCCTTTATTTGGAGGCCAAAGATCCAGAGGCCATGCTGTAGGCTCTGGTGAAGTATAAATGGCAGGGTGTGAGCATGTAAGCTGAGTGCTCACATCACTAATCGGCAGGTTAAGGAGCTTGTTTCATAGGCTTTTATAATAGCTTTCTCTTGAAAGCCACTAAAGGATAGTTGAGCAACTTACACTCTTCAAATGGCAGTGTGCTCAGTGACCTAAAACTGTGCTATCTGGTTCTACCTTCTAGCAGCTCTAGGATCTCCAACATTAGGGACCATATTGCTAGCATGTGGTTACTTGTACATGTAGGGGAATGTTTATGCAAACCATGGCAGGCTTTCCCATGGAGATATAGGATAAGTATCAAATAAATACTCTGCTGAGATTTTGGAATACTGGAGGTCAGGACAGGTTGGAATTTGGGTCTTTAGAGGATCTCATGACAACTCACAAGGACTCAAGGGACTGAAAAGATGGCTCAGTTAGTGTATTAGTTACTTTTCCTGTTGTTGTGGTAAAATAACCCAACTCAGTCTTCTTATAGAAGAGTTTATTTGTGCTTACAGTGTGTGGTGGTTTGAATAGAAATGGCCCCATAAACTCTTGTATTTGAAAGCTTGACTTACAGGAAGTGCCATGATTAGGAAGTGTGTCACTGTAGAGGAGGGCTTTGAGGTCTCTATGCTTAAACTACACCCAGTGTGGTATAGAGTCTTCTTCTGCCACTGCCTTCAGATGAAGATGCAGAACTCAGCTCCTCTAGCACCATGTCTGCCTGGACACTGCCATGCTTTTCACCATGATGATAATGGACTGGACCTCTGAAACTGTAAGCCAGCCCCAATTAAATGTTTGCCTTTGTAAGACTTGCTATGGTCATGGTGTCTGTTCATAGCAATGAAACCCTAACTGAGACACAGTTCCAGAGGAAAGAGCCCATCGTGTCAGGGAGGCATGGAAATAAACCGCAGGCATGGTAGCAAGAACAGAAGCAGAGAGACAGATTCATTCTGAACCACAGACACAAAGCAGAGAGAGCAAACTGCAAGTGGTGGGGGCTTTTCCTAGCAAAGCTTGCCCTCAGAGACAAACCTCCTCCAGCAAGACCGCACTACCTAAACCTTCCCAAACAGCACAGCACCATCAACAGTACTCTCATGGCCAAGACTATGAGGCACCTTTCTCATTCAAATCTTACTAACTAGTAAAGTAGTGCTTGCTGCACAAGTATGTGGACCAGAGCCACATGTACCTGCAAACTCAGTAGCAGGGAGGCAGAGACAAAGGCATCCCTGGGGCTTGTTAGCTAGCTGATTTTGCAGAATTGATGAGTTCCAGCTTCACTGAGTGACACTGTCTCAAAAGTAGGGTAAAGAGTGATAAAGATAGCTGATGTTGACCTCTGGTTTCCATATGTATATACACACATGTGCATGTAGCCAACCACATACTCTATATACATGTATGAGCACATGCATTCATAAAACACACAGAGGGCATATGCAGTGTTCTGTTTGTCTATCTGTCTATCTATCTATCTATCTATCTATCTATCTATCTATCTATCTATCACCTATTTATCCATCCATCTATCTATCTATCTATCTATCTATCTATCTATCTATCTATCTATCTAAGTATCTATCTATCCATCTACCTATCTATCTATCCTGCAGGCATAAAGCCAGAATGTGATAATGTGATGATTCTGATGGGAAGATGTCCATGTTCCAGAAGACTCTAGCTGAGGCTATCAATTTGTTACGCCCATCACTTCCCATGTCTCAAACATCCAGTGTTTACATTCTTTTAATTGCAAATATTTCTGTATGTCACACCATTAACATTTTCTGGAAGTTTCGTTTAATTAGTAAACACACAGGGGACCTCCCAAAATGACCTTTGATTCAAGTCATCACAGGGTCAGACAGAGGACGATCTCCCCAGCCTTTTGTGAGCAAAGCCTGGAGCCAAAAGGTAGGACTTCGTCCAGGCCCAGTGCATTGTCCCTGGAGTACTCAGAAGAACAGGGTGGGTTTCGTTTCATGAGTGAGCCAGTTGCCTACATGGCTCCTGCCTTAGAGATGAACTGGGATGTGTTCCTGTTGGTTCATATAGCTCCTCTCTCAGTCACGCCAAAGGTGCCTTTGTGTAAGTAACTGCCCCAGTGCAGCTGAGAGGAAGCAGTCTGTGTGCTGTATCAGTGTCTGGAGGTAACACTGCTACCTTCCAAAATTGCAGGGCTGGTCTGTTCGTCTCCGTCTCCATCTCAGTCTCCATCCCTGTTTCCTCTGTCTTT